>NC_056726.1:1288018401-1288040901 GCF_019279795.1 Protopterus annectens | reverse complement strand
TATTAGGGATAGGGTTTTTTATAAGGTGATGTGTAGGGTTGGGGCTAGAGCCAGATGAGTAAGGTAGTACTGGGAGACATACCAAACTTTATCTATTCGTTGTTTTTCTCATGCCTTCTAATAGTTTACATCATATTGTCACTACAACCACCAACATTCCCCAGAGAAAACTGAAAACCATGCAGGTCTGAATATTTCACTGGACTTCCATCCTATCATATAGTTTCTCCCTAGCCTACCACCAACATTACAATAAAGTTAGATTTCTTTCGCTAGCTAAACTCCCTTCCCTTAAATGTGTTGGGAGACAGAGTCTATTGGACCTGGGGTTTTTTTAATGTTACCTTGAGGCATCCAGCCTAACCATGGTTGTGTTTCTAACTATGCTTGCGCATCCATCACACTCTGGCTGTCTGGCTCTCTGTCATTCTCTCTCTTTTTCTGTCTCTCTCTCTCGCTGTCTTCCTCTCTAAAACCTATCTGTCAGTCCCTGCCTACTTGTATAGCTAATCCCAACCAATTTTTATAAATATTTTGATACCACATTTTATTGGATTTCAATACAGAGACTAAATCACAACCAAATTAAAGAGGTCAAAATCCTCCAACTTAATGTCCATATCCTTAACAACAGATATCACATATATGAAGCATGGGTATCTCTTCCAAATCCTGATATTTTTGGGATTACTGAATCTCGGCTGATAGCCATTTCCTTTTCTTTAAGCTACCCACTTTTATAGACATTCAGTGTACTCTTGTTAATAAACCATGACTCAAAATAGGAGGAGCTATGCTCATTGTAAAGAAAAAACAGTACTTCCCTTGTTATAAAAACAACTACAGTAATTACATTGCTTACAACTGGGTAGTGGCAATACTTGCACTTAGCAAGCAAGGTTAAGTTATTCATAGCAGTTGTAAATGCCCACTCCTCCCCTGGTAATGTTTTTCAAATACAAGTGATCACATTATTTCCTACCCATCCAAAGAGAACATAATAATTACCAGACAACTTCACACTGACCTCCTAGGTGTGCTCAAACTGCAAATCAGCAGATATCTCTTCTTATATGGCTTTATCCAGCCAGTAATATCTCCACCTAGAAAAAATTCTAATACCAACAAGGACTGACTGCTTCATCACCTCATCACAAATATACCTTATAAACTAAACATATTTCTGACTTTCCCATGGCAGTGTAAGTCATGATCTTCTAGTTCAGATCATTATCCCCTATAAAAGTCAAAAACATCCATCATTATTTATCACATACCAGCCCGTCCCTGAAACAAAGGAGAATCAGTTGCACACTGAAGTTGATGCTGTAAACTAGGCTCCCCTTTATGAAGCCGACTTCTGCCACATTTTGACTACAAATATTTAATTCATCACTTGCTGTCATCATTGATAAAGCTTTCCCTTCTACCAAGCCTACAATAAAAGGAAAATCCTGTCTATGACTTAACAGTGAGATAAAAGACTCATAAGATACAGAAACAAAGCTTGGAGGAAATAGAAATCACTCCCCACCCACCCACTCACCTTGATAATGATCATAAAATCTATCTCTCGGACAGGAATATAAACTTGCCATATGAAAAGTTAAGGCCTGTCACCTACAGAATAAGCAGGCAGCTATGGACAGAAATTCTTATGTTATTCTGGAAACTTAATGACTTAGCTTTCTTGGCAGTTCCTCATAAACTAATAACTCACCAGCCACCAATATAAACTCCTAAACAGCTCTAGGAGTTCACTGCCCATATCTCCACTATAAACTTACATTTGTGTGAATTTCTACCTAATATTTTCTTATATCAAGTATTTCCTCTACCTCACTTCCTCCCATCTCTCTTGCTCAAATTCCATTCAGGCTACTTACCACCTCCCAGTACTTCCATACTATTTCAGAGAAAAGTGCAACAAAGCTACTAGAAAGACTGCTAAACAAAAAAAGTCTCTCTCTCTCTAAATCCCTACATCTGTCCTTTGTTCAGATGATTACCCTATATCTCTAAACCATTAGCTCATATTTGCATCTTTCTATCACAAGAAGAATGGTCTCCTCTCAATTCAAACATCTACTGCTTGTCCCAACCCCAAAAGTTCCGAAACCCCCATGCAACACAGGATTATAGACATGTGTCCATCTTCTCCCTCTTATGAAATATCTGAATACATTCTTTACAGTCAAATACAAGTACACTTGTTCACTGCCAACACAGATTCAGGACACAACATAACTCCATGATAATCATTTAGTCTTTTTCAGACAGAATCTATTCATCAATAGAAATAACTGCTTTACAGGTGCTATCTTCACTAATATAAACATGTCTTTTAAATGTATAGACTTACAATCCAGATCAGCATTCTTAAAAATATTGACTTCAGCACCACTGCAATTTCACAGTTCGCTATTTCACAAAGAAAATCATCTCTATTACCAACTCTACCTCCTAGTAAAATAGACACCTTCTCCATTGATGTTGCACAAGGCTCACTTCTGGGATAGATATTGTTCTCTTGATAAATGATGTAATTGTGATGTGTAATTCTATTCATAAAGTCAATATCTTTTTAATTACCCTGCAATCAAATCTCAGCCTTCTCTATAAATGACTGGCTAATAGTCACCTGCCAGTGAATACTACACAGACTGCTACAAATCAAAAACAGCCAAACTTGTCACAACTAATAACCTGCTCTCCAGATAATAACCAGATTCGGCAGGTAAAGGTATCACGGATACTTACTGTAGGTGTTATTTGTAATCTCTCACTGTCCTTCAGATCACATACAGACATAATATACTCCAAAGTAGCAGTTGAATGTGGCATAGCATTTCTCACTACCATCAGGAATTCTGTGTATAAGCACAGCTGCTATGTCGTAAGCTGACATAACAGGATAATAGGATCATCTACAGCTAAATAATGGAAAAGTGTTTCAGCAGACTGCAGCAACATTTTAGGGGTTTAAATTCTAATTCCTGTTCTCTTCTCCATGTCTACAGCACATATATGCATAACAGAAGCAAACAAGTTTGCAAGATTTACTAAGTACACAAAAAAGCCCAAGCCTTCATAAACAGGTGCTGGATTTATTTTTCAAACTGCAAGTGAGCGCTTTCGTTCCAAAAAGCATCTACAAGGAACTTCATCAGACAATTACAAAAAAATGACAGCCTGGTTAAATACTTTTAAAGCATGACATCACTTCCTGACTCATATTTAAAAGCACAGTGTCTTACTTACACATAAAAGATGTGATTTAAAAAACATATACATTAAAAAAAAGTGAAACATGTAAATGTGTATGAATAGTAAAATATGAACCCTGACATTAAAAACTATGAAGTATTTTAAAAAACAAACACAAAAATGTGTATTCATACTATTTACCATAACTTGAAGCCGCTATACAATGACAAGAGTTTCAGACTTCATGCCCTTCAGAAAAATGTGTACCAGTGCAAAACACATTATTCTAGCAACTTTAAATATATAACAAGGCATATTTTACACTTTGTCCCTGAAGTTATTCCTCCCCAACTTGAAATCACTAGATAATGAGATAGACATTTTGAGTTTCAGACTTCATATCCTTCATACTATTTACATACATATGCAATTCTCACTGAAAAATGAACTAATATAAATAATTCTATCTATTCTGGGCTTTCAGTTTTAAAATACTGGTTATAGACATGCTGTCATTTAGTCCAGGCCAGTGTACTGAATCCAAATGGATCTGCCAGCTCAATTCATTCCTCTGAAGGAGATATGGCCATGCACCCTCACCATGTGATGGATTAACTATGTCTAAAACTGTAAACTTAAAACTGTGGTTTGGATATTGTGTAATATGTTTAGCTAATGCATTGGTTTCACAGTGGTCTCTAATATTTCTTAAATGTTCACCAATTCTATGTTTGAGCTTACGCTCAGATTTGCCTATGTAAAAACAAGGGTAGAATTCACATATAGCACAATATACGACTTTCTCAGTAAAGCAACAATACCTGTCTCTAATGTTTATTCTCATCCCCTTAATACTTATTTCATTGACTTCCAATATGTAGAGACAGAATTTACATGATCCACATTTATACATGTAACCACCCTTATTTGTTTTATCCTGCTGTTCTAATAAAGATTTGATGTTGTTGCCTTTTCTAAAAACACAGACTGGCTTTTCTTCAATTATTCCTCATATTAATGTCACCTATCAAAATTGGCTAATTCTTTTCTAAAATAGCTTTTGTATAATATGCATCAGTAGAAAAAGTTGTGATAAAACAAGATTTGTAGTTATTCTTATTATTATTAGCATTAACACTTACTACTTGATGGGTATCTACAGAAGTATTGGTAGTATGTACCTGTTCATCTGCTGATAAGTCAGTAATACCATTAACAGACATCTTGTCATTAGGTTTCAGTAAAGGAATGAAATGGCCATTTTCCCTTTTCTTGATAACATCATTCATGATATTTTCAACCAGGAAATGGGGATAACCCCTTCTGAAAAACATGTCTCGAAGATTATGGCATTCATAAATAAATCTTTCATACTAAGTGACCATTCGGGCTGCTCTAACAAATTGCCCTTTTAGAACACCTCATTTTTGTGGAAATGGATGGCAACTCGTGAAATGCAAAAAATGATTAGAATAAGTTGCTTTTCGAAAGATGTCAGACACAAACTTACTGTTCTCAGTGTCTTTCATTAGCAGCACATCCAAGTAAGCAATTTCTACCTCATTTATAGTGTGTGTAAATTTTAAAAAGGGGTCATATGTTAACATATTGAAGGAATGGTTCTATGCTTTGTTCATGTCCGCTCCACAGAATAAAAATATCATCCAGGAAGCGGGTATATAAGTGGCAGAATTGGAAATAATTTGATGTCATTAAAAATCTTCTCTCCCATTCTAGCATGACGATATTTGCATACGTGCCACCACAAGCAGACCCCATTGCTACCCCTTCTTTTTGGATACAGAGTTGTTGTTCAAACAAAATAAAATTATTTTTCAAAACTATATCCAATAACTGCTCCAGTGTATTAATTTTATCCTGAGGTAGATTTTTACTATGTAGATATTCACAGAACCACTGATTGCCAGTATCATGGGGAATCACAGTCCTTTACATCAATAGTTATAAAAATAAAGGACCTATCAAAAACTACTGTGTTGATCTTACTTAAAAAATCCCATAAATCTCTACACAATGATAGTTCTGTTTTTAATAATTTCATTTCAATATCAATATACTTCACTAGTGGCTGTGTGATGGAGCCTCTAGCATTTACAATAGGTCGAAAAGGGGGGTTGTGTGTGTCCTTATGTATTTTAGGAATCCCATAAATAGTTGGAGTAATGGGATAATAGACAGACAAAAACTGATGTTCTTCAACAGTAATCAGACCATCTATAAATAAATCTTGTATATGCCCTTTAATTTTCCTATATGCACCATTTTGCTCATTCAGAGAGCTGTAGACATATGTATCTGTCTCCAGAATTTCAAGCATTTTCTCTATGTAATCAGGTTTCCACATAAGGACCACACCACCCCCTTTATCTGGTTGCATGACCCTTAAACTTTTATTAGAAGTCAAATATTCCAATTCAATTATTTCATCAATACACATATTGTTCTTAAGCAGCTTTTTGTCTGTTATTTTCCTGTGCACCCTAATGTCTAGTTCACATACACGTTCAAAGGTGTCTAGAATAGGGGCTATAGGAGGGTTATATGTGCTAGAAATTTTAAAGGGGTGTATAACATTCTCAACACCTTTAAATAACACGTTCAGATTCAACTTCCTGATATATAATTTTAAATCCAATAATGTCTGTACCACATTAGCTGGTAAATTAGGTGTAAATGTAGGTCCTTTTGCTAGAAGGTTACATGAATGGGTGCTGACATTCAATTCCGTGAAATTATAAACTTTAAAGTCACCTTTATTATATACATGAATGGCTAAAGATGGCAATGAATAGATGTTAACATCACTACTAAGTGTATCTAAACATGCATTTAATATCTCCCCCGATTCCCCCTCCGTGGTCCCCTGTAATGTCCTCTGTTCACTCTGTTGTTGCCCTGTTGGTATTGGTAAGACTGTTGTTACCCATAATTGCTGCCCCTCATCTGTTGTTGATTCTTGATCTGCTCTGATCTCCTCAGAGGCAAAAACTCTTCTTCCCCTAAAAAGAGTTGACCATATTATGGTCTACAAGTTCTTGGTTATCAAGCACAAAGTTCTGTCCATCAGCATGTCTATTATTGAGAGTCCATAGTTGAGATGGAGGTGGTGGGGGGTAGGCATTGTTAGAATTATAGTCCTTTTTATCTCTTATTATTTTTTTCAACTTTTTATTTTTAATAACTTACATTTGTTCCTCAATGGAGCAAAATATACAGTTATATTCAAACTTGTTTGAATAAAACAGAGGATCTTGTGTGATTTTACTGTCCAGAGGTTTAACCTCTTGGCCCAAAGAATCAATTTGGACCTTATTATACTGTATTACCAGCTCCATATATTCCATACCAAAGTGATCAAACAGTTTAAGCAAGTCCCTATGAAAAGGAGAATTTTCTATGAGGCCTGTGGGATAATGCCACATACGAAGCCCTTTAGGAACTATTCTTTTATTTATACATTCATGAAAGTAACTGTTGTCCATCTGTAACTTCTTTATTTTTATTAAAATATGGTCAAAGTTACTTAACTTCTGGTTGAAAGAGTTATTACTGTTATTCTCATTTGTCCTATGGTTTAAAGTGTGTATTTATTATTAAGCCAGTCAGTTAAACCATAACTGTTATTTGCTAAATTCACAATATTAACATTGTGCATGCTATCCGAATTAGAAAAGGCATTCGGAATACCACTAACCTGTGTTGTAGCGTGTTGAATAGGTATCCGAAGTGAAGAGTTGCTCAGAGGTTGAGAATTCAACTGAGAAGACTGTCTATTAACTTCCGTCATCATCACGGTACTCAGTGTAGGATGAACTGAGAGCTGGGACAAGGTAGCTTGTATCAAATGATCCATTCTAGAAATAAGTTGCTGTATTAAAACAGAAAGGTCCCCAGGTGAAGAAGAAACAGCCTGGGTTGACACAATCACATTTTCCATGTTCCACAATATGTAGAAAGGCAGTCAGTTCAAGTTTAAATCCAATTCAGCAAACGGCAGCCACTCCTGCTGTATACTTGAGGAAACCAAACTGTAAATCCACAAAAACAATTGAAACCAAGAAGTGCACAAAAAAGCTCAAGCCTTCACAAACAGTTGCTGGATTTATTTTTCAAACTGCAAGTAAACACTTTTGTTCCAAAAAGCATTTACAAGGAACTTCATCAGACAATTACAAAAAAATCCACGAAGAAATCAGGTACACACTACCAAAGTACATTCCAAGACAGGCAGGAAGATGCAGAGAAAACAAGGAACGTTCCACCACAGTGAAATAAAATTAAAACTTTAATAAATAAAATCAACTTATATTCTCAGAACCAGGATAAGCACTTTCGGCAATATGCCTTCTTCAGATCTTGATTAACTAGTCTTGAGTATCCTGTTTTTAAAAACACAAACATCCAATCACAATCCCAACATTAAAGTCAGATGACATACTAAAATCAAAAATGCAAATAGGCATAACTCGCCAGCTACTAGACTGTCCAATCAGTCTTTCAGGACATAAACTTAACTTTACAACCAATTGAATCATTACTTTTAGTCTCTTCCTCATACTATATCCTGTCCTGTCTTATGAACTAAGGTCATTGTGGCATTATGTACTTGTGCTTTTGTGAAGAAGTCTATGTTTAAAAGTGAAGTAAAACACACAGTTCCCTTGTCTGTGCTGTGATTCATCGGCAGACTGTTCTGTAGGTAAAGCATAATTCCATTGGTTTACCTCAGCGAGTAACTGCTTTGTATTGGAAGGTGATGAGGGGCTTGGCTAGTATATACCTAATATTGGTTGAAAGACTGGATCTGAGCTAGATAATGCCACAATGACCTTAGTTCATAAGACAGGACAGGATATTGTATCATGCTTTGTACTTTGTAAAATCACTTGGTGTCTATGATTTTATCTTTCAGGAGCCCTTGCAATCTGTCTCCAATTTGTGCCAAAAAAGAGGCAAGTTAATGGTGCTTTCCACATGATTATAACTCATTCATGAACTTTATACTATTTTTGGCAAATTCGATTTTATTCGATAATGACAGTTAATGCTATTTATTTATTAGCCATTCGGCATATCAGATTCGCATTAGCAACCAATATAAACCTTCCACAAACAGGGAAGCTTTGTATGTTAGTTCACTTTTATCCATGCATTTCAAAATGAATGCGACAAGAAAATAGTACCACAGAAATCTAATTTTTCTTCAGGGGCCCTTGCAATCTGTAGCTAAACTTTCACAAAGAGCCTTATTTTCCATCATAAGTAAGATAACATGATTAATGCTTTACATCTTCTAGCCAATCGGCATGTCACATTCATATTTATAACCAATAGAAGCCTTGTGTACTACATCATTTATGCTCATACATTTCTCCTAGAAGACAGCAAACAGAGAATGCTACTAAGATCCTTATTCAATAATATACTGTAAAGTAGAGTTCTTGATGAAATTCATTCTACATCTATCGACATAAAAAATTCACTATTGCAACTAGCAAAAACCTTTTGCTAGCACAATAAAAGTTCAACTAGCATGCTCAGTGCTGTTCATCTCCTGACCAATCAGCATGCCTGATTTACTTTCATAACCAATAAGAACCATCCATAAACAAGGTCACTTCATATGGTACTTCACTTTTAAGCATAGATGTCTACAAAAAAAATGGCAGGTAAGCGATGCCTTCTACAAAGTTGCATTTCTTCCATGTGTTCCTATTTGAATTAAACTTCATATTATCTCGCTTAAAAAACTTTCCTAATCAAAGGAATATGCCTACTGCTTCACTCATTTGGGAGCATATCTCCGAAAAAATGGCCGTTGATAATGCCATCTAAGGGGCTGCTTCACTTTATTGGGAGCATATCTCCGAAAAAATGGGTGTTGATAATGCCATCTAAAGGGCTGTAGTCTTTTAATAAATTCAATACTAGTTCTTATTGTGTCTTGACTTAAATTTCTCCAATACAGTGCTTCTGCTGGACCTCTAGGATTATGTTCTTTTGTTTCCACAAAAAACCTTAACTGATTGTACAAGTCCAAAAATATGGTTACAACTACTCATTCTCTGACCAATCAACAGTTGTAATTCTCATGTGCAGCCAACTGAAAATGTTCATAGGAAAAGATACGATGCCACTTCATGGAAGTAATGTTAATACTATCATTGTCCATATAACTTAACAATACATTTCACACACAAAACATTTCCTTTAGTGAAACTATGTTAGTTGTAGGATAGTTAGTACTTTTGAAACAAATCTAGATATCTGCTTGATGACTCCCTTCATAAGACTGATGTCAATTTTTTACAGTGAAAACTGTCTCTATCACTCCACACTTAGTAGTGAAAATTCACATTTAGGATGTAAATTAAATGTTCAGAGCTGCATGTTAGATAGCCAATAAATAAAGAATATATTATGACTGACTTGAGTAGACCTATTTTTTAACACTTAATCTCCTTTCTTTCAAAAATGGTTTCACTGGTACTTGTTCATTTAGACCAGGTGGATTGTCTGCTCTCAAATTCATGATCCATTTGGCTTCTTCTATTTCAGTTTTATTAATTAAATCACCTTCCCTTGCAGTGGGTTCTATCATTACAATGACCATGAATGTAAACGAATGTGTAGTATTCATTCGGATATGGGTGTATAAAGCATTAGTCTCTGTGTGATTTCTGATATCTGATTGATGCTTAAATATACATTCCTTTAACATCCTATTCATCTTCCCTACATAGGAACTTAAGCATTTATCACATGTATATATATATATATATATATATATATATATATATATATATATAAAACATTCTTGCTTTAACAATTGGCATAGCCATGAAACCAATATCTTTTCTCAGTAGTTGGATGAAGAAAGTTATTATTGGTATTAATTGATGAGCAAGCCTTACATGTGCCACATCTATAAGTACCCATCTTTTGGGGAGATCTACTATTGATCGACCTTGTTCCATTCTTACTACATAACATTATTTTCAGATTCTTCCTGTTTTTAAAGGTAAACCAGGGAACCTCTCCTACTATTTCCTTTAGTTTACTATCCAAGGTCAAAATAGGCCAGTATTTCTTGATCACTGAACATACTAGAGTATTATCAGTACTATAGGTAATATTCAGTCTCAGTGATTGCTGTCTATTCTTCTCACCTTCATAGACACCTTCATACAAAAAAATGACTGCCTGGTTAAATATTTTTAAAGCATTTCTGTGGAACATATTCTGTGGAGCAGACCTGAACAAAGCATAGAACCATTCCTTCAATATATTAACAACACGACCCCTTTTTAAAAATTACACACACTATAAATGAGGTAGAAATTGCTTATTTGGATGTGCTGCTAAAGAAAGACACTGAGAATAGTAAGTTTGTGTCTGACATCTTTCGAAAAGCAACTTATTCTAATAATTTTTTGCATTTCACGAGTTGCCATCCATTTCCACAAAAAAAGAGGTGATCTAAAAGGGCAATTTGTTAGAGTAGCCCGAATGATCACTCAGTATAAAATATTTATTTATGAATCCCATAATCTTCGAGACATGTTTTTCAGAAGGGGTTATCCCCATTTCCTGGTTGAAAATATCATGAATGAGGTTATCAAGAAAAGGGAAAATGGCCATTTCGTTCCTTTATTGAAACCTAATGACAAGATGTCTGTTAATGGTATTACTGACTTATCAGCAGATGAAGAGGTACATATTGCCAATACTTCTGTAGATAACCATCAAGTAGTAAGTGTTAATACTAATAATAATAAGAATAATTACAAATCTTGTTTTATCACAACTTTTTCTACTGATGCATATTATATAAAAGCTATTTTAGAAAAGAATTAGCCACTTTTGATAGGTGACATTAATATAAGAGGAATAATTGGAGAAAAGTCAGTCTGTGTTTTAGAAAAGGCAACAACATCAAATCTTTATTAGAACAGCAGGGTAAAACAAATAAGGGTGGTTACATGTATAAATGTGGATCATGTAAATTCTGTCTCTACATATTGGAAGTCAATGAAATAAGTATTAAGGGGATGGAAATAAAAACTAGAGACAGGTATTGTTGCTTTACTGAGAAAGTCGTATATTGTGCCATATGTGAATTCTGCCTTTGTTTTCACATAGGCAAAATTGAGCGTAAGCTCAAACATAGAATTGGTGAACATTTAAGAAATATTAGAGACCACTGTGAAACTAATGCATTAGCTAAACATATTACACAATATCCAAACCACAGTTTTAAGTTTATAGTTTTAGACGTAGTTAATCCAACACATGGGTGGGGGGTGCATGGCCAGGCCATATCTCCCTGACAGAAATGAATTGAGCTTGCAGATCCATTTGGATTCTGTACACTGGCCTGGATTAAATGACAGCATGTCTATAGCCAGTATTTTAAAACTGAAAGCCCTGAACAGATAGAATTATTTATAGTGGTTCATTTTTTAGTGAGAATTTCATATTATGTAAATCGTATGAAGGGTATGAAGTCTGAAACTCAAAATGTCTATCTCAGTATCTAGTGATTTAAAGTTGGGGAGGAATAACTTCAGGGACAAAGTGTAAAATATGTCTTCCTATATAGTTAAAGTTGCTAGAATAATGTGTTTTGCACTGGTACATATTTTTCTGAAGGGCATGCAGTCTGAAAGTCTGATGTCTGTCATTATACAGTGGCTCAAGCTAGAGAAGTCACAGCAAGGAAAACGTTTAAAATATTGCTGTTATAACCATAGAAAGTTAGTAGAATAATGTGTTTCGTGACAGCATGCATTTTCTGAAGGATTATTAAGTCAGAAACGGACAACCTTCTCCTCCTCCAGACAGGTTCAAATATATGTGAGAGATGCAACTATTTAGCCAAACTGGAGGCTGAGCTCTCTCATCTCAAAACTGGTGTAACCAGTCAGGAGGAGAAGGTAACCTCACACAACACAATTCCAGTATCACATAGTCCCACCACATCAGCGAACCAAACACATAAATACACAAAAACATACTCGGAGGCTCTAAATAAAAATCTACCTAAGCAACAGAGACCTCCAAAGCAGACATCCAAGCAAACGCTACCTCAAAACAAAACACACAACACATAACCCACAAAGCCAGTGTGCCAAGCAGCCACAGCCCTTAAGGCTGAATAACACACCTGATACTCTTGTTATAGGTGACTCTATTGTCAGACACACTGACATCCCGCTCACCAGGCTGAATAAAGAGATGGTCACAGTGAGCTGCCTGTCGGGTGCTAGGATCCGACACATAACGCAAAGCACTCAGGTCACTTCAAAGCAAATACAAATATGACTCAGTCATTGTACATGCTGGTGTGAATGACCTGAGACATACCTCCCTGGACTACATGAAAAGAGACATAGAGGAGCTCTCTGATCATGTAGCCCAGGCTGGTATGACCCTGACCTTGAGCAGCATCTTACCCTCACCTAGAATGATGCCACAGTACAAAGACAAAATGATCGATTTTAACAATTGGCTAAAATTTTGGTGTCATTCAAAGGGGATCCAGTGTCTGTCAGCCTGGGATGACATGCTCGACAAGCCACGTTGCTTCACTAGGGACGGTTCGCACCTGTCACCTGTCACCACTGGGCTTTCGGATATTGGCAAAGGCTCTTGCCACCCCCATAGTGCCTTTTTTAGGCAAGGCTCAAAAGTCAAACCCACCCCCATAGACAGCACAAGGAACAAGAAACTAAGGGTAATGCTGCTAAACGCCAGAAGTCTTAACCTCAAGATGCACGCACTCGAAGCTCTCCTCAGTATGGAGAACATCGATATCTGGTTCAAGGCTCCAGGGAGCACCCCAGCACTACCAGGCTATACCTCATATCATGCTTTTCAGCCCCAAAACCCGGACCGAACCACAAAAGGAGTGGGAGTTTCCATATTTATCAAGGATATCCACACCTCCAGGTTAGTGGCATTGCACGAAGTATCGGAGACCATCCATGTGCAACTAACAGTGGGCAAGACTGCTTTTCAGTTTATAGCATCCTACAGACCACCCTCTCAAAGTCAGGAATCCCACTCGGCTTTCCTGAAAACATTGGAGAACATGAAGATCTCTCCGAACACCATTATATTGGGTGACTTCAACTACCCAAACATTGACTGGGAGCACTACTCAAGCCCCAGCACCTTAGCCCAAAGATTCCTGGAAATTATAAACTCAAATGCTATGGAACAGCTAGTCACCACTCCCACAAGAGGGGACAACATACTAGACCTGATCATTACCAACATGGGGACTCTATGCTCCACACCAGAAGTATATCCCTCATTGGTAAGATCAGACCATAAATTAATTTCACTGGATGTCCACATCCCGACCCCACCCCCAGCCCAGAAAACCACAGTGAAAAACTTCTCAAAAGCGATTTTCTCACTTCTCAAAACCAAAGTGGAATCCTTCAAGGCCCCAGGGCCAGTGGAAACTATGGCCCAAACTGCAGAATCCTATATAAATGCATTCTATGGACATCTCCAGGAATGCATGGATCATGTTATCCCGAACAAAACCAAGACCCAATCATCCAAAGGCAGGCGTCCAGTCTGGTGGACACCTGCCATAAATAAACTGTACAACAGAAGGAGGAAGCTACTACATGATAGAGCAAAATCCCTAATAGGGAAGGCATCTCTGATCAGTACTAGCAAAAAATTATGATCCCTCATAAAATCCTCCAAGGCCAGCTTCAAGAGAAAAATTGCACAGGACACCAAAGACAATCATAAGGCTTTTTCAGTTATGTTAGAAACCTGGGATGCAACTCCCAGACTTGTTCTGGGTTGATTCTAAATGACAAACATTCACTGAACCCTCTGACATCGCCTATAGCCTGGCTGACAGGTTCAGTGCAAACCCTCCCCAAAGAGCAAGCATCTATCCCGGCAGAGGGCTGCCTCCCAAACATCTCAGATGCTCAGGTGAAGGCTGCCCTCTCCAAAGCAAAAAACACTGCTTCCATGGGACCAGATGGCGTCCCAGGTTGCGTCCTACATGAACTACAAGAGGAACTAATCCCTCAAATAAAACAGTTATACAATCTCAGCCTCACTACAGGATATGTGCCCACAGAATGGCGTGCAGCAACAGTGGTCCCACTCTACAAAGGTGGAGCCTCTACGGACCCTGGAAACTATCGCCCCATAAGCCTGACTAGCTTAGTCTGCAAGGCTATGGAGAGGATCATCATGGAGCTCATAAACAAAGACAATGGGGACCTACAGACACTAGATCCTACCCAGTTCGGCTTTGTCAAGGGCAGATCCTGCCTTTTGAACCTGGTTGACTTCTTTGAAACAGTCACCAAAGCCATCGATGAAGGGAAGGTAGTCCACACAGCCTATCTGGACCTTGCAAAGGCATTTGACACAATACCCCACTCGGGCATCATAGATAAGCTATCCAGCTTAAATATAAACCCCTATGTCACAAGATGGGTCATAAACTGGCTCAAAGACAGAACCCACAGAGTGAGAGTTTCTGGAGCCATGTCAGACTCGAAACCGGTCACAAGTGGTGTCCCACAGGGTTCTGTCCTGGGACCACTCTTGTTCGGTATATACTTTTCGGAGGTACAGGCAAACGTGGGAGGACTATGGCCCACCAAGTCCGCAGACGACTGTAAACTGGGCGCCATAATCAACTCTCCAGCTGACACAAACATCCTTCAAAAAGGTCTCACAGAGACAGATAACTGGTGCCAGCACCATGGTTTAAAGCTAAATGCCAAAAATGTATGGTCATACCCTTTGGCAAAAACAATGTGCCCACAAATTACCACATAGGCGGAAACCCATTAAGTACAGAGAAAGTTATTAGGGACCTGCGGACCCAAGTTGATAGCAATCTCTCCTTTGAAAACCACATTGCCAAAGTTGTTACAAAGACCTTCTACATAGCCCACCTCATCACGAAGGGTTTCACATCTAGATCAAGAGAGGTAATCGTGCCCCTTTATTCATCCCTCATCAGGCCCATCATAGAATACAATGCCCCTTTTGGGATGTACCTTACCCAACACCTGCAGCAATTAGAAAGACCCCAAAAGTATCTCACCAAGAGGATCAAGGGTCTCAAACAGATGCCATATGCTGCTCGGTTAAAAAATCTCCAGCTCTACTCAGTTGCATACCGCCTACTTCGAGGTGATCTATGCCTGACTTACAAAGCTATGTCAAATCCAGAATTAATGGACATGCTCCACCTCAGTAAATCTAAATCCCTTAGAGCCACATGCTCGAGGGACTTGAAACTCAGCACAGAAATAAATAGAACTTGCTGGAGGGACAGGTTCATAACCCAGAGGCTCCCTTCGCTCTGGAATAGAATTCCAGTTCATGTGAGGCAGAGCACCTCACTGAATCTCTTCAAGAAGAATCTCGATAAGTGGATGGGGGACCGTAGGTTTGTCCCAGAGATTACTCCCGTGTCACTATTAGACAGAGGCACAGTAAACTAAACCTTAAAAAGGGCACAGTATACTCAAATCAAGGGGTGGCGTAAGCCATACAGAATTGGGCTAGGCTTATAATTGCCCCAGGGCAGATAGCCTAGTATGAACCTATGAACCTAAGAAACTTCATATGTATGTAAATAGTATGAGTACACATTTTTTGTGTTTGTTTTTTAAAATACTTCATAGTTTTTAATGTCAGGGTTCATGTTTTACTATTCATGCATATTTACATGTTTCACTTTTTCCTAATGTATATGTTTTTAAATCAAATATTTTTATGTGTAACTAAGACACTGTGTTTTTAAATATGAGTCAGGAAGTGATGTCATGCTTTAAAAGTATTTAACCAGGCAGTCATTTTTTGTAATTGTCTGATGAAGTTCCTTGAAAATGCTTTTTGGAACAAAAGCGCTTACTTGCAGTTTTAAAAATAAATCCGGCACCTGTTTGTGAAGGCTTGAGCATTTTTGTGTATTTTTTGGTTTAGTTTGGTTTTGTGGATTTAAAGATTTGATAAGAACTAGTTACACTAGTTTAGTAACCCTAAACAGGTTTTTTAGCTAAAGAATATTGGTGGGAAATATGTTCTCCACAATAGTTTTCACTTCAGTTACTATATGACACAAATAAACTGATACATGCACACATTCCTTTATGAGAATATATGGTTAAATATTTCTTAGATGCAATCAGAAATATTTTGTGATTTAGAAAACTTCTGACTTCCTGACAATACTGCAAGAGATCTTCCATGATATATATATATATATATATATATATATATATATATATATATATATATATGACACTTGGTGAGTGTTAACATCGAAAGTGCATAAAATGGGGCTTTCAGTATGCGTAATCAAAAAGTAAAATAAAATTTCTTATCTGTGCCTACAGACAACATTGTGCATAACATTTTCCTCTGTTTAGTAGCTGGATAAAGTCATCACATATAACTCCAAAAAATCAGAAGAATCGAGGGAAAAAGAAAGCTTGCATTGTTCCATGAGGGGCAAACAACTAGGAGAAAATGACAGCTCAGTCAGAGATGGGCAGCAGTAATGAAGACAGAACTAAGATTACTGAAGCAGATGTAAAGAGTAAAACAAAGAAGATGAAGACCATGCTACAAAAGTACATTGAAGAAACACTTCTAAAAATGCAGGGACTGACTCAGTTTTAAGCAACCATGCAGATGCAATTCAGGATACGATCCAGGATATGGACTTGTCAAGGCTACACATTGAAGTTTTGGAGTAAGACTGGACATAGCTAAAGAACTACTGCAAGAATTGCAGGACAAAGCAAGAAGAAATATACCTGCTTAAGTTTAGTCCCCAAGGGAAAGGAGGATATGAGCTGTGAGTAGCTAGAAAAGAAATTATTGGCTTAATGGACTTCACTGTCAGAAACAGACTCAAGGATAAAAAGCCTCACACAACAGTTTGGTTGCCCACTAACTCTGGTCAACCATGTCAATTTGTTATCAGGTTTGAGACTTATAAGTTCAAAGAATAAGTGCTTTCTCTGCTATGGAAACCAGGGGCAAGATGGCAATGTGATCCCAGTAGGATCTATATAGATCAGGATTATCCAGCCATGACACAAAGAAGGTCAGCAGTATTTTTTCTAATCATGAAGTTGGCATGGCATAAGAACATTAAAAGTACAATAATTTACCCAGTGACCGGCAAGCTTTTCCTCCTTGGTGGTACTAGGACAATAGATGATCCTAAGGAAGTCCAGAAATGGCTAGAAGAGACCATTACCCCTCTCCCCAGAATCACTCATCAGGAATGGAAGAGCAGGAGACTTGTGTGAGTTCTTCCAGGGAACAGCAATTACTTGGGAAGTAAGGAAGAAATTTTCCACTGTTTCACAGATGTCAAGTACTGCGGGAAACAGCAAATATTTCTTGGCAAGTTAATCAGGAGAGGAGGCAAGGGAATACAGAAGGGGACTGAACACCCCTGAATACAGAAAGATAAAAAGAAGTGGGGTTTTGCATCAAAAGGTAGATGCTACTTTAACTGCTTTCTAGCTGAGATGAAAGATTAAAGAAAGCTATGGTATAACCCGGGGTGGTTTCCACAGTGACATTATGTTAAGATTGTAAGTTTTGTGTCTTTCGGCTTTTCCCGGTTAGGGGTCGCCACAGCGGAACTCCAGTCTGCTAATGATTGGCAGTTGATTTTTACGTACCGGCTTGCCAGGCCTGATGCACAACCTTCAACGAAGGTACGCCCATTCACGCATGCCTCCACACAGAAGACATTCTAGCTGAGAATTGAACCGGACAGCGTCTTACTGTGAGGCGACAACGCTAATTTTCAGAGGTAGCCAGATGCCTTCTTATGAAGTTACCTTGTGGTGTACAGGTAGAAAATGTGACTAGTGAACATACAATTTCAATGGATGAATGAAAGGTTTTATATGTAAACGCAAGACAGCAGGGACTACATCAGGTGATTTCATTACTGATATTTGAGGAAATGCTATATGTTGTGTGAGCACTGACCAGATGGACCTTGTGGGGTCTATATGGGTATTGTCAGCCCATGGCTTGGAAGTGCTTAAAAACTACATGTATACAGTTTTAATTAGTAAGGTGCATACAACTTTGTATTTTGTATTCATGCTTCTTATCCATTGTACAGTTTCTATATTTTAAGTTGCTGCAGTGTGCTAGCATTGCATATATAAGTTTTGTGGAAGAGGGGGGCATTAAGAAAAGGTAGAGAGAGTATACAAAGAACACCTGGCCCACTGTGTTTCTACACCCCACAGTTATGGTTTTGTTAAATGTAAACAGTTTAGATGGAGGAAGTCACATTACTGAGTTGGAATGTGAATGGACTATCTAGTCTGTTAAAGAAAAGTAGGATAATAGGGGTATTAAGAACAGAATGGGCATCAGTGGAGGCTTTGTTGGAAACTCATCTGACACAAGAGGAACATTTGAAACTAAATAGGAAGGGCTTTGAAGTACTGGCAGCCTCTGAATACAGGGACATAAGGCAGAGACGAACAGCTGTCCTAATATGTAAGGCCTTATTCTTTGACCTAGTAGGTAGGCTTGATGATGACAAGGGGAGATATTCCACAATTAAGAAGAGCAATTTTAGTGGCCAGATAATGACAATTGCAGCGATATACATTCCAGTCAGGGCTAAGTATGCCAGAATAAAGGGGATATTAGCTAATGTATGTAGGTACTATGAAGGCATGCTGCTGGTAGCAGAGAACTGGAACCGGATACATAGCAAAGGAGAAATGGATGGTGGCAAAAGGGGAAGAAAGATTGGCGTTGATGTAAAAAAAAAAGATTTGTTAAAACAATTAAGACTAGTTGATGTGTGGAGTTTAAATAATACCCTGGATATTGATACAGGCTTTACCTTTTACTCTATGGCTCACTGAGTGTGGTCAAGACTGGAGAGATAGTATAATCTGCAAAATTTTGTGCATGTAGTTAAGAGTATCAACCCCTGGGCTACTAGTATTCTCGGAGCATGCATTCGTGAGAATGGGTCTTGCTGATATAAAGGTAGACAATGGGAGGAAGCATTGGTGATTTTCTTCTTTCAATCTTCAAAAGCAAAATTATAGGCTGATGATTAAGGAAGCAATAATGGAAGCTTTAGAAGCTCTGGGAAAAACAACTACAGACTGTTGGAACAAATGTAAGAATGACATATTAACTGGAATACCACAAATGGAGGTTCAGGAAAAAAAGGAATACTAGAATACAGAGGAACAATTTATTCCAGAATATTAGAAGTTTGCAAATGAAGGGAAGTAACATTAGCCAAGAAGATAAAGAAAGGCTCCTAGAACTGAAACAACCCAAAGCCCTTGAAGATAAAAGGATTATGTTTCAAAGTATAGGCATTCATAGGCTGTATATTATGAATTCTCTGAAAAGCCCGTGGGCATTAGCCTTGAGATTAAGGCAGCAAAATCGTGAAAGAATGATTTATAGTATGACAGATACATTTATAGGGAAGGTGCTAACTGAAAGAGGTCAGATACAGAATATTATGAGGACTTATTATTCAGACTTATATGATTCAGACAGCCAGACTAATAATTTAAAGCACAGAATCCAGCATTACTTGCCCCAGTTAGATATAAGGAAATTGAATGAGACAGACAGGCAGGAGTTAATAAAAGGCATCTATATGGAGCAAAACAGTAAAGCATTATGTCAGCTAGCATATGGAACATCTCCAGGATCTGATGGCACTCCACTTGAGGTATGGAAGCTACTATGAAAACAAGGTCTCCAGCTTTGGGTAAAACTCTTTAAAATGGTATTTCAACAACATACCACTCCCACATCATGCAAAATAGGCATAGTCTCCCCAGTTCATAAAGAAGGGAAGGGGGCATACCACCCAGCATCCCAACAGAAAGTTTCAGTTCTAAACCATGATTGTAAGCTATTTATGACTATCCTGATAAAAAAGAGTTTACAACGTTTATCACATGTTGATCCAGTTAGATCAAATGGGTTTTATACTGGGGAGAAGGGTGGCAGATAATCTAGTCTGAATATCCGAATGGTAATGCGCATGCAGGATGCAAGAATCACTACTAATCTATTAGCGCATTTAATGTCTAGATAAATAAAAATCATTTGACAGGGTAGAGTGAGAGTTCATTTGCCCAGGCAACTGAGAGGCTTGATAAAAGAAATATATGTTGACTCCCAGGCACAAATCAAAACCTGCTGTTATTTGTCAGGGACTATTTCAATTAGTAGGGGAACCTGACAAGGCTGCCTCCTTTCACCATTATTTGGTCTCTACTTAGAGGCACTAGCTATAAAGTTGACATGCTCAGATATCAGAGGATACCAGTGGGGGGGTGGGGGGGGAGTCGAGTTAAAGGTGCCTATGCTTGCATATGATTTTTCATGAGTAATTATTTTCTCTTCTAACAGCCTGTTTATTTCTTCTTTCACTGTAGTAAGCATAGCATAAGGAACTGTTCTACATTCCACCAACAAAGCATAAAGAAAAATATAACCAAAAACCTAGCTGGAGAATCCCTTTTCTCAAATTACACAGGCAAAATCTGGAATGCACTACCACCTAACATTACATCTACCATAGCTTTGTCTCATTTTAAAAAAGGCTAAAAACTCACTTATTCAACATGTGGCTACTCCTGAATAAACTGTCTCTCGTAGACGATACTAATACCTCTACTTCACTGACACTAACACCACTTATATTATAAGTTCATTTGAGCTCTGATGATAAATAAGCACAGTTAACCTAAAATATCCATGCTTGTATTATACAGAAGTTGCATAATGTTGTATTTGTCACTCATTTCTCTGTTCTATACCTATCTGCAATTTATTTTGATTTTCTGATTCTCTACAGAAATTGTATATGATTTCTTGTTGAGTAATCTTGGTTTCACTATACTATGATCTTGTATTATAACTGATTGCTTTAATGAACATACAGCTTTCTTGTTTGTATAAACTTTGTTTTCTTGTATTTGCATCACAGTGTGTTTTCAAATCTAAACAAATGTTAAACTGTATGTATTATGTAGAGGTTTTCTCTCTGCCGAAAAAAAAAAGGACATGTGTCCAGTCTGACTTTCCCAGTAATCAAATATAAATAAAATAAATAAAAAAAATAAATAGATATGATAAATCTAATTTTGGTATCTGTTACAACATGAATGCTAGTCTTATTTCTTTTTAACATAACAGTTTCTCTTTTAAATATATTTTCATATTTTAACACCTTTTCTAGAGCTTTATTTTTGGGATGCATATTCTTTCATTCTAGTTTAATGCATTTCATTCATCCAATTTCTAACCTTGGGTCAGTATTTTTATTATCAAATGTGTTTTTTTCATGCATTACTAGCAACATTCATATCAGCCACTCACAATGTATGCTCTTCTGTATAAAATGTCTATACGGAACCAATTGTTTACAAAACTGTATTATAAACTTTATGAACTTCTATTTATTTGTAATGATTTCTATATTTCTAGTAATTTTCAAAATTTGTAAGTTTGCTGTCTGCTTCATCTGTGCAAGAAATGGGCTGAGTTTTTGCAGACTTAGGTTTCATATACGATATAAATGAAATACTTGTTTTTGGATATTCTATACTTTCTCCTTATCAATTATATTATGTGAACACCTGGGGCTAAACATTCACCACTTTTAACACAATTTTTTCTAAAAATTTCCTTTTCGTCATTTGACATACTTTTGATACATGTACAATTCTACAGAAATATGACCTTTTTGATGCTAAAGTTTCCATCAGCATACTATATGTTGTTATAAGTACATAGGTTCATAGGTGTTTAGTAGGGTAATGAGCACAAGGGCCTTTTTAAGCCTTGCCATGCTGCCCAAATCTCTGACAAGTTCCGACACCCTTGATAAGTGTAAGCATGGCCCTGGGAGATGAACCATTTACAGTACCTGTATCCATTAGAGACATAGGTGCCAAACCAGGGATGTATTTCCAGTTGCCCATCCAATTCTCCAAGTTGCACTTGAATTGGGTTTGGGAGGAACTCTGCTTCACATGGATAGGGAGTCTGTTCCATAGATGGGGTAGTCTCAGGGATACATATCTATCTCTCCAGCAGGTCCTATTTATATCAAAGGCAAGGTTTAAGTCTTTAGAATGGATAAGTCTGGTACTGTTTGTTTTGTGGATATGCAGGAGGTCGATCAGAATGGGGTCTGATAACATCCTAATCCCCCCAGCAGGTCCTTTA